>NC_069502.1:610669911-610682569 GCF_027579735.1 Bombina bombina | reverse complement strand
TAATATGTCTAGGGTGATTACATATTCCTGTGCACCCTTTTTTTGTTTTCAGTTTGTTTGGATTTGAAAGCTTGCATTGTGTGGCTGTTTTAGGGTCTCAGGTATTGGAGAGGACCTTGACGTGGTACCTGAGCTTGTCCCATTTGGCCAGATGCGGTGACTAACCTTTCCATTTTTGCTTTTAAATCTTAGCTGAGAGCTTGTAAGTGAGTGCTGGGTTTTCTCTGTGTGTTGTATTAATTTGTTTTGTAATTTTCCCTATGGTTCTTACACCCAGACCTGTCTGGGGTTAACTGCTTGTGGCTCTGGGGACAGCACAGCTTCCTGTGAGTGCCAGTGGCACCCAGGGCTGAGCATGTTGCAGGGTCATAGGATGTGTACCCGGTCCGGTATGAGTGCAGTTCCCTTCCGTGTTTTGTATATGTCTAGGGTGATTACATATTCCTGTGCACCCTTTTTTTGTTTTCAGTTTGTTTGGATTTGAAAGCTTGCATTGTGTGGCTGTTTTAGGGTCTCAGGTATTGGAGAGGACCTTGACGTGGTACCTGAGCTTGTCCCATTTGGCCAGATGCGGTGACTAACCTTTCCATTTTTGCTTTTAAATCTTAGCTGAGAGCTTGTAAGTGAGTGCTGGGTTTTCTCTGTGTGTTGTATTAATTTGTTTTGTAATTTTCCCTATGGTTCTTGCACCCAGACCTGTCTGGGGTTAACTGCTTGTGGCTCTGGGGACAGCACAGCTTCCTGTGAGTGCCAGTGGCACCCAGGGCTGAGGATGTTGCAGGGTCATAGGATGTGTACCCGGTCCGGTATGAGAGTGCAGTTCCCTTCCGTGTTTTGTATATGTCTAGGGTGATTACATATTCCTGTGCACCCTTTCTTTCATGTAATTAACAAGAGTCCATGAGCTAGTGACGTATGGGATATACATTCCTACCAGGAGGGGCAAAGTTTCCCAAACCTTAAAATGCCTATAAATACACCCCTCACCACACCCACAAATCAGTTTTTACAAACTTTGCCTCCAAGGGAGGTGGTGAAGTAAGTTTGTGCTAGATTCTACGTTGATATGCGCTCCGCAGCAAGTTGGAGCCCGGTTTTCCTCTCAGCGTGCAGTGAATGTCAGAGGGATGTGAAGAGAGTATTGCCTATTGAATGCAGTGATCTCCTTCTACGGGGTCTATTTCATAAGGTTCTCTGTTATCGGTCGTAGAGATTCATCTCTTACCTCCCTTTTCAGATCGACGATATACTCTTATATTTACCATTTCCTCTACTGATTCTCGTTTCAGTACTGGTTTGGCTTTCTACAAACATGTAGATGAGTGTCCTGGGGTAAGTAAGTCTTATTTTCTGTGACACTCTAAGCTATGGTTGGGCACTTTATTTATAAAGTTCTAAATATATGTATTCAAACATTTATTTGCCTTGACTCAGAATGTTCAACTTTCCTTATTTCCAGACAGTCAGTTTCATATTTGGGATTATGCATTGAATTATCATATTTTTTCTTACCTCAAAAATTTGACTTTTTTCCCTGTGGGCTGTTAGGCTCGCGGGGGCTGAAAATGCTTCATTTTATTGCGTCATTCTTGGCGCGGACTTTTTTGGCGCAAAAATTCTTTTCCGTTTCCGGCGTCATACGTGTCGCCGGAAGTTGCGTCATTTTTTGACGTTATTTTGCGTCAAAAATGTCGGCGTTCCGGATGTGGCGTCATTTTTTGCGCCAAAAGCATTTAGGCGCCAAATAATGTGGGCGTCTTTTTTGGCGCTAAAAAATATGGGCGTCATTTTTGTCTCCACATTATTTAAGTCTCATTATTTATTGCTTCTGGTTGCTAGAAGCTTGTTCACTGGCATTTTTTTCCCATTCCTGAAACTGTCATTTAAGGAATTTGATCAATTTTGCTTTATATGTTGTTTTTTTCTTTTACATATTGCAAGATGTTCCACGTTGCAACTGAGTCAGAAGTTACTACAGGAAAATCACTGCACAGTGCTGGAGCTACCAAGCTAAGTCTGCTATAAACTTTTGATATCTGTTTCTCCAGCTGTTATTTGTATTGCATGTCATGTCAAACTTATTAATGCAGATAAAATTTCCTTTAGTACTGTTACATTACCTGTTGCTGTCCGTCAACATCTAATTTTCAGAGTGTTCCTGATAACATAAGAGATTTTATTTTTTAAATCCATTAAGAAGGCTATGTCTGTTATTTCTCCTTCTAGTATACATAAAAGTCTTTTAAAACTTCTCTTTTTTTCAGATGAATTTTTAAATGAACATCATCATTCTGATACTGATAATGGTTCTTCTGGTTCAGAGGTTTCTGTCTCAGAGGTTGATGCTGATAAATCTTTGTATTTGTTCAAGATGGAATTTATTCGTTCTTTACTTAAAGAAGTGTTATTTGCATTAGAAATAGAGGATTCTGGTCCTCTTGATACTAAATGTAAACGTTTAAATAAGGTTTTTAAATCTCCTGTAGTTATTCCAGAAGTGTTTTATCTCCCTGATGCTATTTCTGAAGTAATTTCCAGGGAATGGAATAATTTGGGTAATTTATTTACTCCTTCTAGACGTTTAAGCAAATTATATCCTGTGCCATCTGACAGATTAGAGTTTGTTGGGACAAAAATCCCTAAGGTTATGGGGCTGTCTCTACTCCTGCTAATGTACTACTATTCCTATGGCAGTTAGTTCTTCATTTAAGGATCCTTTAGATAGGAAAATTGAATCCTTTCTAAGAAAAGCTTACTTATGTTCAGGTAATCTTCTTAGACCTGCTATATTTTTAGCGGATGTTGCTGCAGCTTCAACTTTTTTGGTTAGAAGCTTTAGCGCAACAAGTAACAGATCATAATTTTATAGCATTATTATTATTCTATAACATGCTAATAATTTTATTGGTGATACCATCTTTTGATATCATTAGAGTTGATGTCAGGTATATGTCTCTAGCTATTTTAGCTAGAAAAGCTTTATGGATTAAACTTGGAATGCTGACATGTCTTCTAAGTCAACTTTGCTTTCCCTTTCTTTCCAGGGTAAATAATCATTTCGTTCCTTTCCTCACAACAAGGAACAAAAGCCTGATCCTTCATCCTCAGGAGCGGTATCAGTTTGGAAACTATTTCCAGTTTGGAATATATCCAAGCCTTATAGAATCCTATAGCCAGCTCCTAAGTACCTATGAAGGTGCGGCCCTTATTCCAGCTCAGCTGGTATGGGGCAGATTACGTTTTCTTCAAAGAAATTTGGATCAATTCCGTTCTTAATCTCTGGTTTCAGAAACATTGTTTCAGAAAGGTACAGAATTGGCTTCAAGTTAAGGCCTCCTGCTAAGAGATTCTTTTCTTTCCCGTGTCCCAATTGACACAGCAAGGCTCAGTATTTCTGAAATGTGTTTCAGATCTAGAGTTGGCTGGAGTATTTATGCCAGTTCCAGTTCTGGAACAGGGGCTGGGGTTTTATTTTATCTCTTCATTGTACCAAAGAAGGTCAATTCCTTCAGACCAGTTCTGGATCTATCATTATTGAATCGTTATGTTAGGATACCAACATTCAAGATGGTTACTGTAGGACTATCCTGCCTTTTGTTTAGCAAGGGCATTATATGTCTACAATAGATTTACAGGATGTGTATCTGCATATTCCGATTCATCCAGATCATTTTTAGTGTCTGAGATTCTCTTTTTAGACAAGCATTACCAGTTTTGTGGCTCTACTATTTGGCCTAGCCTCAGTTCCAAGAATTTTTTTCAAAGGTTCTCGGTGCCCTTCTTTCTGTAATCAGAGAATAGGGTTTTGGTATTTCCTTATTTGGACGATATCTTGGTACTTGCTCAGTCTTCTCATTTTCGAAGAATCTCATACGAATCGACTTGTGTTGTTTCTTCAAGTTCATGGTTGGAGGATCAATTTACCAATCAGTTCATTGATTCCTCAGACAAGGGTAACCTTTTTAGGTTTCTAGATAAATTCAGTGTCTATGACTCTGTCCTTGTCAGACAAGAGAAGTTTAACATTGATATCAGCTTGTCAAAACCTTCAGTCACAATCATTCCCTTTGGTAGCCTTATGCATGGAAATGTTGGATCTTAGGACTGCCGCATCAGATGCGATCTCCTTTGCTCGTTTTCACATGCGTCCTCTTCAGCTCTGTATGCTGAACCAATGGTGCAGGGATTACTCAAAGATATCTCAATTAATATCTTTAAACCGATTTTACGACACTCTCTGACATGGTGGACAGATCACCATCGTTTAGTTCAGGGGGCTTCTTTGTTCTTCCGACCTGGACTATAATCTCAACAGATACGAGTCTTACAGGTTGGGGAGCTGTGTGGGGGTATCTGACGGCACAAGGGGTTTGGGAATCTCAGGAGGTGAGATTTCCGATCAATATTTTGGAACCCCGTGCAATTTTCAGAGCTCTTCAGTCTTGGCCTCTTCTGAAGAGAGAGTTGTTCATTGTTTTCAGATAAGACATTGTCACAACTGTGGCATACATCAATCATCAAGGAGGGACTCACAGTCCTCTGGCTATGAAAGAAGTATCTCGAATTTTGGTTTGGGCGGAATCCAGCTCCTGTCTAATCTCTGCGGTTTATATCCCAGGTATGGACAATTGGAAAGCGGATTATCTCAGTCGCCAAACGTTGCATCCGGGCGAATGGTCTCTTCACCCAGAGGTATTTCTTCAGATTGTTCAAATGTGGGAACTTCCAGAAATAGTTCTGATGGCTTCTCATCTAAACAAGAAACTTCCCAGGTATCTGTCCAGATCCCGGGATCCTCAGGCGGAGGCAGTGGATGCATTTTCACTTCCTTGGAAGTATCATCCTGCCTATATCTTTCCGCCTCTAGTTCTTCTTCCAAGAGTAATCTCCAAGATTCTGAAGGAATGCTCGTTTGTTCTGCTGGTAGCTCCGGCATGGCCTCACAGGTTTTGGTATGCGGATCTTGTCCGGATGGCCTCTTGCCAACCGTGGACTCTTCCGTTAAGACCAGACCTTTTGTCTCAAGGTCCTTTTTTCCATCAGGATCTGAAATCCTTAAATTTAAAGGTATGGAGATTGAACGCTTGATTCTTGGTCAAAGAGGTTTCTCTGACTCTGTGATTAATACTATGTTACAGGCTCGTACATCTGTATCCAGAGAGATATATTATAGAGTCTGGAAGACTTATATTTCTTGGTGTCTTTCTCATCATTTTTCTTGGCATTCTTTTAGAATACCGAGAATATTACAATTTCTTCAGGATGGTTTAGATAAGGGTTTGTCCGCAAGTTCCTTGAAAGGTCAAATCTCTGCTCTTTCTGTTCTTTTTCACAGAAAGATTGCTATTCTTCCTGATATTCATTGTTTTGTACAAGCTTTGGTTTGTATAAAGCCTGTCATTAAGTCAATTTCTCCTCCTTGGAGTTTGAATTTGGTTCTGGGGGCTCTTCAAGCTCCTCCATTTGAACCTATGCATTCATTGGATATTAATTACTTTCTTGGAAAGTTTTGTTCCTTTTGGCCATCTCTTCTGCCAGAAGAGTTTCTGAATTATCTGCTCTTTCTTATGAGTCTCCTTTTCTGATTCTTCATCAGGATAAGGCGGTGTTGCGAACTTCTTTTGAATTTTTACCTAAAGTTGTGAATTCCAACAACATTAGTAGAGAAATTGTGGTTCCTTCATTATGTCCTAATCCTAAGAATTCTAAGGAGAAATCGTTGCATTCTTTGGATGTTGTTAGAGCTTTGAAATATTATGTTGAAGCTACGAAATCTTTCTGTAAGACTTCTAGTCTATTTGTTATCTTTTCCGGTTCTAGGAAAGGCCAGAAAGCTTCTGCCATTTCTTTGGCATCTTGGTTGAAATCTTTAATTCATCTTGCCTATGTTGAGTCGGGTAAAATTCCGCCTCAGAGAATTACAGCTCATTCTACTAGGTCAGTATCTACTTCCTGGGCGTTTAGGAATGAAGCTTCGGTTGACCAGATCTGCAAAGCAGCAACTTGGTCCTCTTTGCATACTTTTACTAAATTCTACCATTTTGATGTATTTTCTTCTTCTGAAGCAGTTTTTGGTAGAAAAGTACTTCAGGCAGCGGTTTCAGTTTGAATCTTCTGCTTATGTTTTTTGTTAAACTTTATTTTGGGTGTGGATTATTTTCAGCAGGAATTGGCTGTCTTTATTTTATCCCTCCCTCTCTAGTGACTCTTGTGTGGAAAGATCCACATCTTGGGTAGTCATTATCCCATACGTCACTAGCTCATGGACTCTTGTTAATTACATGAAAGAAAACATAATTTATGTAAGAACTTACCTGATAAATTCATTTCTTTCATATTAACAAGAGTCCATGAGGCCCACCCTTTTTTGGGGTGGTTATGATTTTTTTGTATAAAGCACAATTATTCCAATTCCTTATTTTATATGCTTCGCACTTTTTTTCTTATCACCCCACTTCTTGGCTATTCGTTAAACTGATTTGTGGGTGTGGTGAGGGGTGTATTTATAGGCATTTTAAGGTTTGGGAAACTTTGCCCCTCCTGGTAGGAATGTATATCCCATACGTCACTAGCTCATGGACTCTTGTTAATATGAAAGAAATGAATTTATCAGGTAAGTTCTTACATAAATTATGTTTTTTTTGTTTTCAGTTTGTTTGGATTTGAAAGCTTGCATTGTGTGGCTGTTTTAGGGTCTCAGGTATTGGAGAGGACCTTGACGTGGTACCTGAGCTTGTCCCATTTGGCCAGATGCGGTGACTAACCTTTCCATTTTTGCTTTTAAATCTTAGCTGAGAGCTTGTAAGTGAGTGCTGGGTTTTCTCTGTGTGTTGTATTAATTTGTTTTGTAATTTTCCCTATGGTTCTTGCACCCAGACCTGTCTGGGGTTAACTGCTTGTGGCTCTGGGGACAGCACAGCTTCCTGTGAGTGCCAGTGGCACCCAGGGCTGAGCATGTTGCAGGGTCACAGGATGTGTACCCGGTCCGGTATGAGAGTGCAGTTCCCTTCCGTGTTTTGTATATGTCTAGGGTGATTACATATTCCTGTGCACCCTTTTTTTGTTTTCAGTTTGTTTGGATTTGAAAGCTTGCATTGTGTGGCTGTTTTAGGGTCTCAGGTATTGGAGAGGACCTTGACGTGGTACCTGAGCTTGTCCCATTTGGCCAGATGCGGTGACTAACCTTTCCATTTTTGCTTTTAAATCTTAGCTGAGAGCTTGTAAGTGAGTGCTGGGTTTTCTCTGTGTGTTGTATTAATTTGTTTTGTAATTTTCCCTATGGTTCTTGCACCCAGACCTGTCTGGGGTTAACTGCTTGTGGCTCTGGGGACAGCACAGCTTCCTGTGAGTGCCAGTGGCACCCAGGGCTGAGCATGTTGCAGGGTCATAGGATGTGTACCCGGTCCGGTATGAGTGCAGTTCCCTTCCGTGTTTTGTATATGTCTAGGGTGATTACATATTCCTGTGCACCCTTTTTTTGTTTTCAGTTTGTTTGGATTTGAAAGCTTGCATTGTGTGGCTGTTTTAGGGTCTCAGGTATTGGAGAGGACCTTGACGTGGTACCTGAGCTTGTCCCATTTGGCCAGATGCGGTGACTAACCTTTCCATTTTTGCTTTTAAATCTTAGCTGAGAGCTTGTAAGTGAGTGCTGGGTTTTCTCTGTGTGTTGTATTAATTTGTTTTGTAATTTTCCCTATGGTTCTTGCACCCAGACCTGTCTGGGGTTAACTGCTTGTGGCTCTGGGGACAGCACAGCTTCCTGTGAGTGCCAGTGGCACCCAGGGCTGAGGATGTTGCAGGGTCATAGGATGTGTACCCGGTCCGGTATGAGAGTGCAGTTCCCTTCCGTGTTTTGTATATGTCTAGGGTGATTACATATTCCTGTGCACCCTTTTTTTGTTTTCAGTTTGTTTGGATTTGAAAGCTTGCATTGTGTGGCTGTTTTAGGGTCTCAGGTATTGGAGAGGACCTTGACGTGGTACCTGAGCTTGTCCCATTTGGCCAGATGCGGTGACTAACCTTTCCAGTTTTGCTTTTAAATCTTAGCTGAGAGCTTGTAAGTGAGTGCTGGGTTTTCTCTGTGTGTTGTATTAATTTGTTTTGTAATTTTCCCTATGGTTCTTGCACCCAGACCTGTCTGGGGTTAACTGCTTGTGGCTCTGGGGACAGCACAGCTTCCTGTGAGTGCCAGTGGCACCCAGGGCTGAGCATGTTGCAAGGTCATAGGATGTGTACCCGGTCCGGTATGAGAGTGCAGTTCCCTTCCGTGTTTTGTATATGTCTAGGGTGATTACATATTCCTGTGCACCCTTTTTTTGTTTTCAGTTTGTTTGGATTTGAAAGCTTGCATTGTGTGGCTGTTTTAGGGTCTCAGGTATTGGAAAGGACCTTGACGTGGTACCTGAGCTTGTCCCATTTGGCCAGATGCGGTGACTAACCTTTCCATTTTTGCTTTTAAATCTTAGCTGAGAGCTTGTAAGTGAGTGCTGGGTTTTCTCTGTGTGTTGTATTAATTTGTTTTGTAATTTTCCCTATGGTTCTTGCACCCAGACCTGTCTGGGGTTAACTGCTTGTGGCTCTGGGGACAGCACAGCTTCCTGTGAGTGCCAGTGGCACCCAGGGCTGAGCATGTTGCAGGGTCATAGGATGTGTACCCGGTCCGGTATGAGAGTGCTGTTCCCTTCCGTGTTTTGTATATGTCTAGGGTGATTACATATTCCTGTGCACCCTTTTTTTGTTTTCAGTTTGTTTGGATTTGAAAGCTTGCATTGTGTGGCTGTTTTAGGGTCTCAGGTATTGGAAAGGACCTTGACGTGGTACCTGAGCTTGTCCCATTTGGCCAGATGCGGTGACTAACCTTTCCATTTTTGCTTTTAAATCTTAGCTGAGAGCTTGTAAGTGAGTGCTGGGTTTTCTCTGTGTGTTGTATTAATTTGTTTTGTCATTTTCCCTATGGTTCTTGCACCCAGACCTGTCTGGGGTTAACTGCTTGTGGCTCTGGGGACAGCACAGCTTCCTGTGAGTGCCAGTGGCACCCAGGGCTGAGCATGTTGCAGGGTCACAGGATGTGTACCCGGTCCGGTATGAGAGTGCAGTTCCCTTCCGTGTTTTGTATATGTCTAGGGTGATTACATATTCCTGTGCACCCTTTTTTTGTTTTCAGTTTGTTTGGATTTGAAAGCTTGCATTGTGTGGCTGTTTTAGGGTCTCAGGTATTGGAGAGGACCTTGACGTGGTACCTGAGCTTGTCCCATTTGGCCAGATGCGGTGACTAACCTTTCCATTTTTGCTTTTAAATCTTAGCTGAGAGCTTGTAAGTGAGTGCTGGGTTTTCTCTGTGTGTTGTATTAATTTGTTTTATAATTTTTCCTATGGTTCTTGCACCCAGACCTGTCTGGGGTTAACGGCTTGTGGCTCTGGGGACAGCACAGCTTCCTGTGAGTGCCAGTGGCACCCAGGGCTGAGCATGTTGCAGGGTCATAGGATGTGTACCCGGTCCGGTATGAGAGTGCAGTTCCCTTCCGTGTTTTGTATATGTCTAGGGTGATTACATATTCCTGTGCACCCTTTTTTTGTTTTCAGTTTGTTTGGATTTGAAAGCTTGCATTGTGTGGCTGTTTTAGGGTCTCAGGTATTGGAGAGGACCTTAACGTGGTACCTGAGCTTGTCCCATTTGGCCAGATGCGGTGACTAACCTTTCCATTTTTGCTTTTAAATCTTAGCTGAGAGCTTGTAAGTGAGTGCTGGGTTTTCTCTGTGTGTTGTATTAATTTGTTTTGTCATTTTCCCTATGGTTCTTGCACCCAGACCTGTCTGGGGTTAACTGCTTGTGGCTCTGGGGACAGCACAGCTTCCTGTGAGTGCCAGTGGCACCCAGGGCTGAGCATGTTGCAGGGTCACAGGATGTGTACCCGGTCCGGTATGAGAGTGCAGTTCCCTTCCGTGTTTTGTATATGTCTAGGGTGATTACATATTCCTGTGCACCCTTTTTTTGTTTTCAGTTTGTTTGGATTTGAAAGCTTGCATTGTGTGGCTGTTTTAGGGTCTCAGGTATTGGAGAGGACCTTGACGTGGTACCTGAGCTTGTCCCATTTGGCCAGATGCGGTGACTAACCTTTCCATTTTTGCTTTTAAATCTTAGCTGAGAGCTTGTAAGTGAGTGCTGGGTTTTCTCTGTGTGTTGTATTAATTTGTTTTGTAATTTTCCCTATGGTTCTTGCACCTAGACCTGTCTGGGGTTAACTGCTTGTGGCTCTGGGGACAGCACAGCTTCCTGTGAGTGCCAGTGGCACCCAGGGCTGAGCATGTTGCAGGGTCATAGGATGTGTACCCGGTCCGGTATGAGTGCAGTTCCCTTCCGTGTTTTGTATATGTCTAGGGTGATTACATATTCCTGTGCACCATTTTTTTGTTTTCAGTTTGTTTGGATTTGAAAGCTTGCATTGTGTGGCTGTTTTAGGGTCTCAGGTATTGGAGAGGACCTTGACGTGGTACCTGAGCTTGTCCCATTTGGCCAGATGCGGTGACTAACCTTTCCATTTTTGCTTTTAAATCTTAGCTGAGAGCTTGTAAGTGAGTGCTGGGTTTTCTCTGTGTGTTGTATTAATTTGTTTTGTAATTTTCCCTATGGTTCTTGCACCCAGACCTGTCTGGGGTTAACTGCTTGTGGCTCTGGGGACAGCACAGCTTCCTGTGAGTGCCAGTGGCACCCAGGGCTGAGCATGTTGCAGGGTCATAGGATGTGTACCCGGTCCGGTATGAGAGTGCAGTTCCCTTCCGTGTTTTGTATATGTCTAGGGTGATTACATATTCCTGTGCACCCTTTTTTTGTTTTCAGTTTGTTTGGATTTGAAAGCTTGCATTGTGTGGCTGTTTTAGGGTCTCAGGTATTGGAAAGGACCTTGACGTGGTACCTGAGCTTGTCCCATTTGGCCAGATGCGGTGACTAACCTTTCCATTTTTGCTTTTAAATCTTAGCTGAGAGCTTGTAAGTGAGTGCTGGGTTTTCTCTGTGTGTTGTATTAATTTGTTTTGTAATTTTCCCTATGGTTCTTGCACCCAGACCTGTCTGGGGTTAACTGCTTGTGGCTCTGGGGACAGCACAGCTTCCTGTGAGTGCCAGTGGCACCCAGGACTGAGCATGTTGCAGGGTCATAGGATGTGTACCCGGTCCGGTATGAGAGTGCAGTTCCCTTCCGTGTTTTGTATATGTCTAGGGTGATTACATATTCCTGTGCACCCTTTTTTTGTTTTCAGTTTGTTTGGATTTGAAAGCTTGCATTGTGTGGCTGTTTTAGGGTCTCAGGTATTGGAGAGGACCTTGACGTGGTACCTGAGCTTGTCCCATTTGGCCAGATGCGGTGACTAACCTTTCCATTTTTGCTTTTAAATCTTAGCTGAGAGCTTGTAAGTGAGTGCTGGGTTTTCTCTGTGTGTTGTATTAATTTGTTTTGTAATTTTTCCTATGGTTCTTGCACCCAGACCTGTCTGGGGTTAACGGCTTGTGGCTCTGGGGACAGCACAGCTTCCTGTGAGTGCCAGTGGCACCCAGGGCTGAGCATGTTGCAGGGTCATAGGATGTGTACCCGGTCCGGTATGAGAGTGCAGTTCCCTTCCGTGTTTTGTATATGTCTAGGGTGATTACATATTCCTGTGCACCCTTTTTTTGTTTTCAGTTTGTTTGGATTTGAAAGCTTGCATTGTGTGGCTGTTTTAGGGTCTCAGGTATTGGAGAGGACCTTAACGTGGTACCTGAGCTTGTCCCATTTGGCCAGATGCGGTGACTAACCTTTCCATTTTTGCTTTTAAATCTTAGCTGAGAGCTTGTAAGTGAGTGCTGGGTTTTCTCTGTGTGTTGTATTAATTTGTTTTGTAATTTTCCCTATGGTTCTTGCACCCAGACCTGTCTGGGGTTAACTGCTTGTGGCTCTGGGGACAGCACAGCTTCCTGTGAGTGCCAGTGGCACCCAGGGCTGAGCATGTTGCAGGTTCATAGGATGTGTACCCGGTCCGGTATGAGTGCAGTTCCCTTCCGTGTTTTGTATATGTCTAGGGTGATTACATATTCCTGTGCACCCTTTTTTTGTTTTCAGTTTGTTTGGATTTGAAAGCTTGCATTGTGTGGCTGTTTTAGGGTCTCAGGTATTGGAGAGGACCTTGACGTGGTACCTGAGCTTGTCCCATTTGGCCAGATGCGGTGACTAACCTTTCCATTTTTGCTTTTAAATCTTAGCTGAGAGCTTGTAAGTGAGTGCTGGGTTTTCTCTGTGTGTTGTATTAATTTGTTTTGTAATTTTCCCTATGGTTCTTGCACCCAGACCTGTCTGGGGTTAACTGCTTGTGGCTCTGGGGACAGCACAGCTTCCTGTGAGTGCCAGTGGCACCCAGGGCTGAGCATGTTGCAGGGTCATAGGATGTGTACCCGGTCCGGTATGAGTGCAGTTCCCTTCCGTGTTTTGTATATGTCTAGGGTGATTACATATTCCTGTGCACCCTTTTTTTGTTTTCAGTTTGTTTGGATTTGAAAGCTTGCATTGTGTGGCTGTTTTAGGGTCTCAGGTATTGGAGAGGACCTTGACGTGGTACCTGAGCTTGTCCCATTTGGCCAGATGCGGTGACTAACCTTTCCATTTTTGCTTTTAAATCTTAGCTGAGAGCT